>NC_092256.1:0-11345 GCF_036320965.1 Panulirus ornatus | reverse complement strand
GGTGTTACATGACACCAGGGGGTTTGGTTGCGTGCCCAGTGGTGTTATATGACACCAGTGGTGTTGCTGTGACCGTAGTTTGCTGTGACACCAGTGGTGTTGTGTGACCGTGGTGTTACCATGACACCAGTGGTGTTGCTGTGACACCAGTGGTGTTGTTTGTACACCAGTGATGTTACCATGACACCAGTGGTGTTGCTGTGACACCAGTGGTGTTGGCTGGGGACACCAGTGGTGTTGCTGGGGACACCAGTGGGTTCCCATGACACCAGGGGTGTTGCGTGCACCAGGGGTGTTGCTGTGACACAGTGGTGTTGCTGTGACACCAGTGGTGTTACCATGACACCAGTGGTGTTGCTGTGACACCAGTGGTGTTGCTGTGACACCAGTGGTGTTACCATGACACCAGTGGTGTTACCATGACACCAGTGGTGTTGCTGTGACACCAGTGGTGTTGCTGTGACAACAGTGGTGTTACCATGACACCAGTGATGTTATCATGACACCAGTGGTGTTGCTGTGACACCAGTGGTGTTGCTGTGACACCAGTGGTGTTACCATGACACCAGTGGTGTTACCATGACACCAGTGGTGTTACCATGACACCAGTGGTGTTGCTGTGACACCAGTGGTGTTGCTGTGACACCAGTGGTGTTACCATGACACCAGTGGTGTTACCATGACACCAGTGGTGTTGCTGTGACACCAATGGTGTTACCATGACACCAGTGGTGTTACCTTGGCACCAGTGGCTTTACCATGACACCAGTGGTGTTGCTGTGACACCAGTGGTGTTACCATGACACCAGTGATGTTACCATGACACCAGTGGCTTTACCATGACACCAGTGGTGTTGCTGTGACACCAGTGGTGGTACTGTGACACCAGTGGTGCTGACATGACACCAGTGGTGCTGACATGACACCGAAGGTGCTGTCATGACAGCAGTCGTGCTGACATGACACCGAAGGTGCTGTCATGACACCAGTGGTGCTGACATGATAGCAGTGGTGCTGACATGACACCAGTGGTGCTGACATGACACCAGTGGTGCTGACATGACACCAGTGGTGCTGCCGTGACACAAGTGATGTTTGCCATTTCAGTAATTAACTCTAACTCTATTACCAAGAGAAATATCATTGAATCTTCTATTATTAGATACACAAAGAATATAATCTTAATATTAGTGATGGTCTATACAAATTAGATAACTTCATTGTTGATAAGATTTGTAAAATGATAAGTTTATGAACGCTCGTTGTATGTTTTGGACAATCACATGTTTACCAAATTGCGTCCTAGCTTCGTCTCCTCGATGTATATCAACTAACTGTTATATTCCTCTCTTGTGTCTCCCCTGATGATGTGATTATTACACAAAAGTGCACTTGGGAACATGATTCATACACGAACATAATTCATAGTTGCTGCCTTTCTTCATTCCCGTCTCCAACCCGCCAAACATGAAATAACAACCCCCTCACCCCGCACGCGGGCGAGGTAGCGCTAGGAAAACACAACAAAGGCCATATTTGTTTACACAGTCTCTAGCTGTCATGTATAATGCACCGAAACTACAGCTCCCTTTCCACGTCCAGGCCCCACAAAATGTTCCATGGTTCACCTCAGACGCTTCACATGCCCTGGTTAAATCCATTGACAGCATGTCGACCCCGGTATACTACATCGTTACAATTCACTCTATTCCCTGCACGCCTTTTACCTTCCTGTATGTTCAAGCCCCGATCACTCAAAATCTTTTAACACTCCATCCTCTACATATTACTATATCCTCTTTGTCAATCTTTCCTCAATCATTCTGTCCTTGTTACCAGACCATTTCAATACGCCCTTTTCTGCTCTCTCAACAACTCTTTTTATTACCACACATCTCTCTTACCCTTTCATTACTTACTCGATCAAACCACCTCACACCACATATTGTCCTCAAACATCTCATTTCCAACACATCTACCCTCCTCCGCACAGCCCTATATATATCCCAAGCCTCGCAACCACTTAACATTGTTGGAACCACTATTCCTTCAAGCATACCCATTTTTGCTTTCAGAGATAATGTTCTTGACCTCCACGTATTTTTCAACGCTACCAGAACTATCGCCCTCTCCCCCACCCTGTGACTCATTTCTGCTTCCATGGTTCCATCCGCTGCCAAATCCACTCCCAGATATCTAAAAACTCTTCACTTCCTCCAGTTTTTCTCCATTCAAACTTGCCTCTCAATTGACTTGCCCCTCAACCCTACTGTGCCTAATAACCTTGCTCTTATTCACATTTACTCTCAGCTTTCTTCTTTCACACACTTTACCAAACTCAGTCACCCGCTTCTGCAGCTCCTCACCCGAATCAGCCATCAGCGCTGTATCATCAGCGAACAACAACTGACTCACTTCCCAAGCCCTCTCATCCACAACTGCATACTTGTCCCTCTCCCCAAAACTCTTGCATTCACCTCTCTAACAACCCCATCCAAAAGCAAATTAAACTTCTGCTGCAAACCGATATTCACTGAGAACCAATCACTTTTCTCTCTTCCTAGTCGTACACATACCTTACATCCTTGATAAAAACTTCTCACTGCTTCTAGCAACTTCCCTCCGACATCATATACTCTAAAAACCTTCCACACAGCATCACTATCAACTCTATCATATGCCTTCTTCAATTCCAAAAATGCCATAAACAAATCCATATATATTAAGTATTTCTCACATACATTCTTTAAAGCAATCACCTGATCCACACATCCTCTACGACTTTTGAAACCACACTGCTCTTCCCCAATGTGATGTTCTGTACATGCCTTCACCCTCTCAATGAATACCCTCCCATATAATTTCCAAAGGAATACCCAACAAACTTATACCTCTGTAATTTGAACATTCACCTTTATCCCCTTTGCCTGTGTTCAATGGCACTATGCATGCATTCCGCCAATCCTCAGGCACTTCACCATGAGCTATACATACAGTGAATATCCTCACCAACCAGTCAACAACACAGTCACCCCCCTTTTTTAATAAGTTCAACTGCAATACCATCCAAACCTTTTTATCCTCCCTAAAATTTATATATATATATATATATATATATATATATATATATATATATATATATATATATATATATATATATATATATTATATTATATATATATATTATACATATATATATATATATATATATATATATATATATATATATATATATATATATATATATATATATATATATATATATATATATATATATATATATAGGGGAGTGCTATTTCATGTGGGGCGGGGTGGCAATAATAATGGATGAAAGCAACAAGTATGGATGTGTACATTTGTATGTATTGTATGTCTGTGTTTGTACTCGTATGTATACATTGAAACGTATAGATATGTATATATGCGTGTGTGGACGTTTATGTATATACATGTGTATGCGGTTGGTTAGGCCATTCTTTCGTCTGTTTCCTTGCACTACCTCGCTAAGGCGTAAAATAGCGACTACGTACAAAAACAGAAATATATATATATATATATATATATATATATATATATATATATATATATATATATATATATATATATATATATATATATATATATTATCTATTTATATTTATCTATTTTGCTTTGTCGCTGTCTCCCGCGTTTGCGAGGTAGCGCAAGGAAAGAGACAAAAGAAATGGCCCAACCCACCCCCATACACATGTATATACATACACGTCCACACACGCAAATATACATACCTATACATCTCAATGTACACATATATATACACACACAGACACATACATATATACCAATGCACACAATTCACACTGTCTGCCTTTATTCATTCTCATCGCCACCTCGCCGCACTTGGAATACCATCCCCCTCCCCCCTCATGTGTGCGAGGTAGCGCTAGGAAAAGACAACAAAGGCCACATTCGTTCACACTCAGTCTCTTGCTGTCATGCAATAATGCCCGAAACCACAGCTCCTTTTGCATATCCAGGCCCCACACAACTTTCCATGGTTTACCCCAGACACTTCACATGCCCTGATTCAATCCACTGACAGCACGTCAACCCCGGTATACCACATCGATCCAATTCACTCTATTCCTTGCCCGCCTTTCACCCTCCTGCATGCTCAGGCCCCGATCACTCAAAATCTTTTTCACTCAATCTTTCCACCTCCAATTTGGTCTCCCTCTTCTCCTCGTTCCCTCCACCTCCGACACATATATCCTCTTGGTTAATCTTTCCTCACTCACTCTCTCCATGTGCCCAAACCATTTCAAAACACCCTCTTCTGCTCTCTCAACCACACTCTTTTTGTTTCCACACATCTCTCTTACCCTTATATTACTTACTCGATCAAACCACCTCACACCACACATTGTCCTCAAACATCTCATTTCCAGCACATCCACCCTCCTGCGCACAACTCTATCCATAGCCCACGCCTCGCAACCATACAACATTGTTGGAACCACTATTCCTTCAAACATACCTATTTTTGCTTTCCGAGATAATGTTCTCGACTTCCACACATTCTTCAAGGCTCCCAGGATTTTCGCCCCCTCCCCCACCCTATGACTCACTTCCGCTTCCATGGTTCCATCCGCTGCCAGATCCACTCCCAGATATCTAAAACACTTTATTTCCTCCAGTTTTTCTCCATTCAAACTTACCTCCCAATTGACTTGACCCTCAACCCTACTGTACCTAATAACCTTGCTCTTATTCACATTTACTCTTAACTTTCTTCTTTCACACACTTTACCAAACTCAGTCACCAGCTTCTGCAGTTTCTCACATGAATCAGCCACCAGCGCTGTATCATCAGCGAACAACAACTGACTCACTTCCCAAGCTCTCTCATCCACAACAGACTTCATACTTGCCCCTCTTTCCAAAACTCTTGCATTCACCTCCCTTACAACCCCATCCATAAACAAATTAAACAACCATGGAGACATCACACACCCCTGCCGCAAACCTACATTCACTGAGAACCAATCACTTTCCTCTCTTCCTACACGTACACATGCCTTACATCCTCGATAAAAACTGTTCACTGCTTCTAACAACTTGCCTCCCACACCATATATTCTTAATACCTTCCACAGAGCATCTCTATCAACTCTATCATATGCCTTCTCCAGATCCATAAATGCTACACACAAATCCATTTGCTTTTCTAATTATTTCTCACATACATTCTTCAAAGCAAACACCTGATCCACACATCCTCTACCACTTCTGAAACCACACTGCTCTTCCCCAATCTGATGCTCTGTACATGCCTTCACCCTCTCAATCAATATCCTCCCATATAATTTACCAGGAATACTCAACAAACTTATACCTCTGTAATTTGAGCACTCACTCTTATCCACTTTGCCTTTGTACAATGGCACTATGCACGCATTCCGCCAATCCCCAGGCACCTCACCATGAGTCATACATACATTAAATAACCTTACCAACCAGTCAACAATTCAGTCACCCCCTTTTTAAATAAATTCCACTGCAATACCATCCAAACCTGCTGCCTTGCTGGCTTTCATCTTCCGCAAAGCTTTTACTACCTCTTTTCTGTTTACCAAATCATTTTCCCTAAACCTCTCACTTTGCACACCACCTCGACCAAAACACCCTATATCTGCCACTCTATCATCAAACACATTCAACAAACCTTCAAAATACTCACTCCATCTCCTTCTCACATCACCACTACTTGTTATCACCTCCCCATTTGCGCCCATCACTGAGGTTCCCATTTGCTCCCTTGTCTTACGCACTTTATTTACCTCCTTCCAGAACATCTTTTTATTCTTCCTAAATTTTAATGATACTCTCTCACCCCAACTCTCATTTGCCCTCTTTTTCACCTCTTGCACCTTTCTCTTGACCTCCTGTCTCTTTCTTTTATACATCTCCCACTCAATTGCATTTTTTCCCTGCAAAAATCGTCCAAATGCCTCTCTCTTCTCTTTCACTAATACTCTTACTTCTTTCAACCCACCACTCACTACTCTTTCTAATCAACCCACCTCCCACGTTTCTCATGCCACAAGCATCTTTTGTGCACTCCATCACTGATTCCCTAAATACATCACATTCCTCCCCCACTCCCCTTACTTCCATTGTTCTCACCTTTTTCCATTCTGTACTCAGTCTTTCCTGGTACTTCCTCACACAAGTCTCCTTCCCAAGCTCACTTACTCTCACCACCCTCTTCACCCCAACATTCACTCTTCTTTTCTGAAAACCCATACAAATCTTCACCTTAGCCTTCACAAGATAATGATCAGACATCCCTCCAGTTGCACCTCTCAGCACATTAACATCCAAAAGTCTCTCTTTCGCGCGCCTGTCAATTAACACTTAATCCAATAGCGTTCTCTAGCCATCTCTCCTACTTACATACGTATACTTATGTATATCTCGCTTTTTAAACCAGGTATTCCCAATCACCAGTCCTTTTTCAGCACATAAATTTACAAGCTCTTCACCATTTCCATTTACAACACTGAACACCCCATGTATACCAATTATTCCCTCAACTGCCACATTACTCACCTTTGCATTCAAATCACCCATCACTATAACCCGGTCTTGTGCATCAAAACCACTAACACACTCATTCAGCTGCTCCCAAAACACTTGCCTCTCATGATCTTTCTTCTCATGCCCAGGTGCATATGCACCAATAATCACCCACCTCTCTCCATCAACTTTCAGTTTTACCCATATTAATCGAGAATTTACTTTCTTACACTCTATCACATACTCCCACAACTCCTGTTTCAGGAGTACTGCTACTCCTTCCCTTGCTCTTGTCCTCTCACTAACCCCTGACTTTACTCCCAAGACATTCCCAAACCACTCTTCCCCTTTACCCTTGAGCTTCGTTTCACTCAGAGCCAAAACATCCAGGTTCCTTTCCTCAAACATACTACCTATCTCTCCTTTTTTCACATCTTGGTTACATCCACACACATTTAGACACCCCAATCTGAGTCTACGAGGAGGATGAGCACTCCCCGCGTGACTCCTTCTGTTTTCCATTTTTTAGAAAGTTAAAATACAAGGAGGGGAGGATTTCTGGCCCCCCCGCTCCCGTCCCCTCTAGTCGCCTTCTACGACACGTGAGGAATGCGTGGGAAGTATTCTTTCACCCCTATCCCCAGGGATAGAGGTGAAGGATATAGAAATATATATATATATATATATATATATATATATATATATATATATACATATATATATATATATATATATATATATATATATATATATATATATATATATATATATATATATATATATATATATCCCTGGGGATAGGGGAAAAAGAATACTTCCCACGTATTCCCTGCGTGTCGTAGAAGGCGACTAAAAGGGAAGGGAGCGGGGGGCTGGAAATCCTCCCCTCTCTTTTTTTTTTTTTTTTTTTTTTTCCAAAAGAAGGAACAGAGAAGAGGTCCAGGTGAGGATATTCCCTCAAAGGCCCAGTCCTCTGTTCTTAACGCTACCTCGCTATCGCGGGAAATGGCGAATAGTATGAAAAAAAAAAAAAAAAATATATATATATATATATATGTCTGATGACAGAGTGGCAGATATAGGGTGTTTTGGTCGAGGTGGTGTGCAAAGTGAGAGGGTTAGGGAAAATGATTTGGTAAACAGAGAAGAGGTAGTAAAAGCTTTGCGGAAGATGAAAGCCGGCAAGGCAGCAGGTTTGGATGGTATTGCAGTGGAATTTATTAAGAAAGGGGGTGACTGTATTGTTGACTGGTTGGTAAGGTTATTTAATGTATGTATGACTCATGGTGAGGTGCCTGAGGATTGGCGGAATGCGTGCATAGTGCCATTGTACAAAGGCAAAGGGGATAAGAGTGAGTGCTCAAATTACAGAGGTATAAGTTTGTTGAGTATTCCTGGTAAATTATATGGGAGGGTATTGATTGAGAGGGTGAAGGCATGTACAGAGCATCAGATTGGGGAAGAGCAGTGCGGTTTTAGAAGTGGTAGAGGATGTGTGGATCAGGTGTTTGCTTTGAAGAATGTATGTGAGAAATACTTAGAAAAGCAAATGGATTTGTATGTAGCATTTATGGATCTGGAGAAGGCATATGATAGAGTTGATAGAGATGCTCTGTGGAAGGTATTAAGAATATATGGTGTGGGAGGCAAGTTGTTAGAAGCAGTGAAAAGTTTTTATCGAGGATGTAAGGCATGTGTACGTGTAGGAAGAGAGGAAAGTGATTGGTTCTCAGTGAATGTAGGTTTGCGGCAGGGGTGTGTGATGTCTCCATGGTTGTTTAATTTGTTTATGGATGGGGTTGTAAGGGAGGTAAATGCAAGAGTCCTGGAAAGAGGGGCAAGTATGAAGTCTGTTGGGGATGAGAGAGCTTGGGAAGTGAGTCAGTTGTTGTTCGCTGATGATACAGCGCTGGTGGCTGATTCATGTGAGAAACTGCAGAAGCTGGTGACTGAGTTTGGTAAAGTGTGTGGAAGAAGAAAGTTGAGAGTAAATGTGAATAAGAGCAAGGTTATTAGGTACAGTAGGGGTGAGGGTCAAGTCAATTGGGAGGTGAGTTTGAATGGAGAAAAACTGGAGGAAGTGAAGTGTTTTAGATATCTGGGAGTGGATCTGTCAGCGGATGGAACCATGGAAGCGGAAGTGGATCATAGGGTGGGGGAGGGGGCGAAAATTTTGGGAGCCTTGAAAAATGTGTGGAAGTCGAGAACACTATCTCGGAAAGCAAAAATGGGTATGTTTGAGGGAATAGTGGTTCCAACAATGTTGTATGGTTGCGAGGCGTGGGCTATGGATAGAGATGTGCGCAGGAGGATGGATGTGCTGGAAATGAGATGTTTGAGGACAATGTGTGGTGTGAGGTGGTTTGATCGAGTAAGTAACGTAAGGGTAAGAGAGATGTGTGGAAATAAAAAGAGCGTGGTTGAGAGAGCAGAAGAGGGTGTTTTGAAATGGTTTGGGCACATGGAGAGAATGAGTGAGGAGAGATTGACCAAGAGGATATATGTGTCGGAGGTGGTGGGAACGAGGAGAAGAGGGAGACCAAATTGGAGGTGGAAAGATGGAGTGAAAAAGATTTTGTGTGATCGGGGCCTGAACATGCAGGAGGGTGAAAGGAGGGCAAGAAATAGAGTGAATTGGAGTCATGTGGTATACAGGGGTTGACGTGCTGTCAGTGGATTGAAGCAAGGCATGTGAAGCGTCTGGGGTAAACCATGGAAAGCTGTGTAGGTATGTATATTTGCGTGTGTGGACGTGTGTATGTACATGTGTATTGGGGGGGGGGGGGGTTGGGCCATTTCTTTCGTCTGTTTCCTTGCGCTACCTCGCAAACGCGGGAGACAGCGACAAAGTATAAAAAAAAAAAAAAAAAAAATATATATATATATATATATAAACGCCCATACACGCATATATACATACATATTCATTTCAACGTATGTGGACGTATACATATATACATATATACATACTTGCTGCTTTCATCCATTTCCGTCGTCACCCCGCCACACATGAAATAGGAACCGTTCCACCCACCCACCGCGAAGTAGCGCTAGGAAAAGACAAAAAGGCCACATTCGTTCACACTCAGCTCAATTTCTACATCCAGGCCCCACAGGCCTTTCCTTGGTTTACCCCAGACGCTTCACATGCCCTGGTTCAATCCATTGACAGCACGTCAACCCCTGTATACCACATCGCTCTAATTCACTCTAGTCCTTGCACGTCTTTCACCCTCGCCTATGTTAAGGCCACTTTCGCTCAAAATCTTTTTCACTCCATCCTTCTACCTCCAATTTGGTCTCCCGCTTCTTCTTCCCTCCTCCTGTGACATATATTCTCTTTGTCAATCTTTGTCACTCATTCCCTCCATGTGTCCAAACCACTTCAATACACCCTTTTCTGCTCTCTCAACCACACTCTTTTTATTATCACACATCTCTCTCTTACTCTTTCATTTCTTACTCGATCAAACTGCCTCACACTGCATATTGTCCTCAAACATTTCATTTCCAACACATCCACCCTCCTTCGCACAACCCTATGTATATCCCATGCCTCACAGCCATATTACTTTGTTCGAACCACTATTCCTTCAAACATACCCATTTTTGATATCCGACATAACGCTTTCGCCTTCCACACATTCTTCAACGCCCCCAGAACCTTTGCCTCCTCCCCCATCCTTGTCTAAGTTGGGTAGCCATTTCATCGATCATGTCCTAGATATGGATGAATAGCTAGGTTGACTGTGGACTGACTGCAGTAACCAGCATTCGAACGCTCGATCCTGGGGTGCCCAAGAATGCTTCATGCTCAGGAAGGATGACCGCTACACCACGGAGGTCCATCTGCCTCTCACACACTGAGTTGAACTCGAAACTTAATGGCTGTTATCAGCTTTCTCCTCTGCTCTCCTCACCTCCGCAGTGGACAGCTTTGTAACCCTCTGTGTCTCACTGTGTTTTAGTCCTCTTCATTCAGGTACCATCTTGACTTTTCTGGACCAGACTCACGAGACATAATTCAATTTCGGTCTTATATGTGTTGTGAATAGCCTCCCAAACATTTCTTTAACCATGTACTTTGTTGAAATTGCAATACTCACCAGAGCACAGTTTGCCTCTTTCACACCTCTGATGCCTAGTTCTGGCGCGAATGCAGTCAGGCACAGTGTCAAGCCCTCGGCCTTTTTAATACATTGAGCTCGGTAATATTTTTCACATCAGGTAATAATCACACTGAGGTCTTTTTTCACCTTCCTCTCATCCTCATGACCATGCTCTTACTTAGTCCTTGGTATTTGGTCCACCTGCAAGCTGATGTAATCATCATTCGTTATCCCTCTCATGACCTTGACATTATCCGCAATCATGGTTTAATCAATTCATATATATGGATAGGAGATATTGTCACATACATTATGAATAGCAGTGGGCCCAAAACAAAGCCCAGGTTCACGCCATTTGGGCTCCAGCACAATTGGAAGATGCACCACTTACGTTCGTCCTTTGCCTCCTCATACAAAGATAATCATCTGACCAGTAGGTGTCTGCCCTTATCCTACCTACAGCTCTGATTTCTTCATCAGCCTCAGATTGGGTACAGTGTTAAAAGCGTTCTAGCACTTTAAGAACACAGTCTACCCATCCATCTCGCTGATCTAAGATGGAGCTGACCATGTTACTGACTTCTGAAGTATTCTTAATGTATGACTTCCTTGTTGCCTCCCAGTAAGGTAGTCTCTCCCTCGCAAGTAGTCGTTCATATACTTCCTGATTATCTTTTC
>NC_092255.1:28550780-28561403 GCF_036320965.1 Panulirus ornatus | reverse complement strand
ACAAAACATGCACCTCGCCAACTTAAGGTGGCCGATGTTACGTGCACGGTGTCTTTTCCCGGTGTATTCCCGTACGCCTTGTAAGACTTCCGGGGTACCGTAGTAGCTGCACTTATGATGGTGTGCACCTGAAAGCGGGAAGTGAACCCCAGAGACCTGTGTGTCAATTATGTAGGCCTCTGTGCCTTTGGAAGCGACGATGTCCGGCTTCCGAAAGGACCCCACAATCGGAATGCGCTGCTCGCAGGACACCTCATAACCCCTTTGTCTCAGTCGCCCATCCAAATAGGCACAGATGTCGTCGTGCCGTTTTACCCTCCCGCCAGCGTACCTGGCTTGTGACAGGTGTCACAGAGGCCGTTGATCTCGGGCCGGCCTCTGGACGCCCTGGCAGGGGTGGGTAATGCGCCTATCCGCACTTGGACAGCCCTCACATAATCAGCGCCTGACAGGAAACGGTTCCCGCTATTCACCCATCTGCTCACCTGAGGCACAGCGGCAGATGGAGCGAGAGCTGCACCGTCGACGGTGCTGACCAGGTTGGCCCTCCATACCTGCTGGCGTTCGGATTTACTACCCGCCTGTCGACCAGCAATGCATGCGGGTCCAAACCAGCGCTTCAGCTTGCTCAACACTGCAGGCTCCCGGACAGCCGCCTGAATCACTGGGTCGGTCGAACCGCGCTTGTTTATTTAGCCGGACGGTTGAAACAAAGTCTGGTATACCCAGCCCACCATCTCCAGTTGCCGAGTGGAAGAATGCACAGGGCACGTCATGGGCTAGGCGCAGCCAGCGGCGGACCGCCACTCGCACTTGCCTGTCCATGCGTGCTAACCGAGTCATATACTTCCCCCAGCACTAGTCGATGCATGAGCTTGGGCATCAGATGCTCCACAAGCAACGTAATCCGTTGTTGAGGTTTTAGAGGGGCTCTGGTGATGTTTCATAGCCCCTCTTCTAGCAAAGCCCCGTATGACTTACGCCGACCCCCGGCCCCGACAAGAATCCCGAGGTACTTGTATTCGTCCTCAGCACTCATGGATCCGACAGCGCTCTCCAAGACTTGGAACGCCCTATTCTTATTGACGTACCAAGTCTTGCGCTTGTCGTCGACCTCCATGCTGAGGGTACGACACTTCCCTGGGTTGACCTGAAGCCCATGCCCCCGCGAGGGTCGCAGCCATCACGTCCATTGCCTTCTGCAAACCAGTGGGCGTCTGCGCAACCAGAACCAAATCATCGGCAAAAGCCAATGCTGACACTGTTTTGTCCCCCAACTTAACCCCTACACCGGTCTCCTTCACCCTTGCGATTCCCTCGTCAGAGTCATAGTTACTCCTGCCGTTTACCCGCGCTTGGTAGAATCTCTTCACTTTGACATTCAGAGCACTGGGCAGAAATCACATTGCGTCAACATCCATTACAACCATCGCAATGCTTTGTTTTAATTAGACAGTCGGATTCCCCTTGTCCGTGCCAGTTCTGAGCTGATTGCTTGATGCCAGCCGAGGTGGGACTAAAGTGAACCCAAAAGGCAATTGTTATAGTCCATCAACCCACAATCAACCAAATTGGAAATGGTAGTAGTAGTAGGTCCAATGAACCAAGGCCCAGCCACCATCGCGAGAACACGACCACGCAGCCTGGTGCGCTCCACGGAAGGGTCATCAGAGATACGCCGGTCCGAACTGGATTCAGAGTTGTCGCTGTAGCAGTAAATGCTGGTTGTTGTTTGTCATTATTATCAGTGACAAGCCGTACATCACAAAATTCCACACCCCTTCACCTTAGCCACCCAAAGACGCCGACACATTACTACTGCCTTGCTTGCCTGCGTCAACGACGACGACTACGACCCTGCCTGCACGTATGATATTATTAACATGTTACATCAACAGCAGCAGCAGCACAGAAGAAGAAGCACCTTGCAGGGGCAACACAGAGATGTGCCAACAATGGGTGGTGGGTGAAGAAGAAGAAGAGCTTTGCTATGATGATGCAGAGGACTTGACGACAACAACATCACGTCCAACACAACCACCACAACCTCTTTCACCTTGTCCAGTCCTGCGCCTGAACCCAGGCCCGCTTCCTGCACAGGCTCGACTGGCTCAACCCTCAGAGCCAATCCTTGTCCCGAAGTTACGGATCTAACTTGCCCACTCCCCTTACCTACATTAATCTATCGTCCAGAGGCTTCTTACCTTGGAGACCAGATGCGGATATTGGTACGTGCTGGCCCGAGACTAGGCGCAGCCGACTTTATTGGGAGGAAAAGTCTGCTCTACTTCAGTCACCTTCCCTCGCGTTTTCAAGGACCGGCAATGGAGCACGGGACGCCGCAAGAACCGCGGCGCTCTACGGCTAACCGTTTTACAAGCACCCTTTCTTCCGGCGAATGGCTTCCAGGGTCACGGCGCCTTAAACAGAAAAGTAAACTCTTTCCCGGTCCACCGCCATCGCACGAGAGCTGGTTCCCGTTATCGGGTTCCTGTACAGGTATGTCACGACTGCAGCCGCAACAAAATTATCAACGGCATTCCCATGCACGCTGCTGCTGGTGATGATGCAAGAAGCAAGCATTCAGAGAGACAGTTGTACAACGGACACAAGACGCAGAAGTATTAAGAAGAGGAGCAAGGCATTCAGACCATGTTACATCGAGAAGCTTTTCGATGCTGCCACAGTCACCTGTTTGGTGTCCGGGGCCAGGTTGCGGAATTATAACCGTATTCCCTTTCGCCACTGAACCCATCTAGCAACTCCCGGTGGGGTATCAAGGAACTAATGTCAACAAAAAATGGGTCTCGTAATAACAGCAGCAATATCATGATTATTATGATTACTGTTACTACTAAGGCCGCTGTCAACACGTCATTCCATGACAATTCGCAACCGCTCACCTTTGCGGGAAAAAGACCAAGAGGCCACGGCATCAGCAGCAGCAGCTCTGAGCTATAAAGCTTCAAATACTACTACAAACCAACCAACACCTCCACTTTCTCGCTTGTGGTCGTTGCCTCTAACGTGGGATCAGGCTCTCGCCTTGGGCTTAGGATCGACTAGCCCATGTCCAACTGATGTTGACATGGAACCCTTCTCCGCCTCGGCCTTCGAGGAGAGTCTCTCTCGATGATTTGCTACTACCACCAAGATCTGCACCAGTGGCGGCTCCAGGCCGGCCCACGCCGTACCCTTCAACGCACACCACAGCGACCCTCCTACTCACCGGGGCTTCGAGGCGCGACCAAATACGTGTCGGACCATTAGTGCCCCGGCGGTCGAGTATCGGGAGAATGCTCGGGCGCCATACCATTTTAAGGGCTGCTAGTTGCTTCGGCAGGTGAGTTGTTACACACGTCTTAGCGGATTCCAACTTCCATGGCCACCGTCCTGCTGTCTATAGCAACCAACACCTTTTGATGGGATCAAAACAGGCATTCATTTAGGCCCCTTAACCCGAGGTTTTGGTCCGTGTTCTGCTAACTAGTCATAATAATGATAAACATTTGGTCGGCGGCTGCTGCTGCTGCTGCTCCGGTGTAAGACGCTAGAGGATATGACGCAAAACACCCAACCTCTCACGGCGTAAGTACACCCACAACTACAGCACTACGCCGCACTCACAACAATGCATGCATGCATGCCATCAGATCCTTTAGTGTTCTCATTGAAGAGGAGTCAGAGGAGGAGGAGGAAGTTGCATTGAAGGAGGCTGCTGCAGAATTGGGGGCAGATCACTGTTACTACAATTCGAACGCGCACGGCCAAGCCATCGATGTGATGCTGGCCGAGTTAGAAACTTGGCTCACTCACCCCCTGTACTTGCACAACACAACAACCTTCTTAAGCAACGACCGACCGACCAACTAACCAACCAAACACCTCGCCTCAAACAAATGAGACATTCTTATTTCTCTTTCTGTCCAACTTCGATGCCTCTATGGTAACAGAAGTCAACTTTATTTACATTGCTTCTGCACACACACGTGCCAAGCAACGCCCTTTAGCATTATTCTTGGAGAACACAAACATTTCATTTGCTGCTCCATCATAATACTCCTTTCCGTTACGGTTGTCGCTCAAGAGAGGCATTTGCTCTTGCCGCAACGAAGGAGTCACAAACCAGCCGTGTCAGGATGAGAGAGGAAAAAATATAAGGTTTTCCTTTCTTTAGCACAAGAATAATAAGAACGTTTCCTGATAGATCAAGAAAAAAGAGCGTTGACTTGAAGGCGACGGAGGAAGGAACGCCGCGCTTACACCAGGAAGAAAGACATTGACGAAAAGTACTTATTACTTCCACGGTGAGGCGTCGTCTCCCCCGTGCCGCAGCATATGCCGTGACGGTTCCATATAATGGAGGAAGAAGATAGTAGTAGTAGTAGTACGTCTTCGAAAAGACACACCAACGATATCATTTCTTCTCATTCTCATTTTTCTCAGGTTAGCGCAAACACAGTGTCGGAGCGCAAAAATACGACCAGAAGCGCTCCGTAAATTTGCGCTCCTTACCTCTCAGGTTAGCGCGCACAGAGTATCGGAGGGCAAAAATGGCCTTGGATACGCTCCGTCACTTCGCGCTCCTTACTTCGCAGGTTAGCGCGCACAGAGTGTCGGAGGGCAAAAATGGTGCCGGAGACGCTCCGTTACTTTGTGCGCGCTACCCTGAGAGGTAAGGAGCGAAGTGTTGGAGCGCAAAAATGGCACCAGAGCCGCTCCGTAAATTTGCGCCCCTTACCTCAGGGTAGCGCGCACAGTGTAGGAGGGCAAAAATGGCCTCGGATGCGCTCCGTGTCCTTCCGTTCCCTACCTCTCAGGTTAGCGCGCACAGTGTTTTGGAGCACAAAAATGCCACCAGAGGCGCTCCGTCACTTCGCGCTCCTTACTTCTCAGGTTAGCTCGCAGAGAGTGTCGGAGGGCAAAAATGGTGCCAGAGACGCTCCGTTACTTTTCGCTCCTTACCTCTCAGGTTACCGTGCACAGAGTGTCGGAGGGCAAAAATGGCCTTGGATACGCTCCGTCACTTCGCGCTCCTTACTTCTCAGGTTAGCGCGCACGGAGTGTCGGAGGGCAAAAATTGTCCCGGAGACGCTCCGTTCCTTTTCGCTCCTTATTTCTCAGGTTACCGCGCACAGAGCGTCGGAGGGCAAAAATGATGCCGGAGACGCTCCGTTACTTTTCGCTCCTTACTTCTCGGCCTATCACGCACATAGTGTCGGAGGGGAAAAATGGTCCCGGAAACGCTCCGTTACTTTTCGCTCCTTACCTCTCAGGTTACCATGCACAGAGTGTCGGAGGGCAAAAATGGTCCCGGAGACGCTCCGTCACTTTGCTCTCCTTGTCTCTCCGACCCTCAATGTCCCATAGGCTGAGCTGAAAAACATGGCAAAGGTGCTCAGCTAACCCTTACTGCTGCTGCACCCTCCTCCTCCTTGCATGGAAGGTAAGGGGGAAACATCATCTCACAATTCTCGACGCCAGTAGCATCAACGAGTTTCCTTCTTACCTGAGAACATTATACGAGTCACAAGGGGAGGGAAACCACTTTTAATGCCTGGTGGCGTGTCTGATCAATAGTTCCTCTTATAGCAGAGGTAAGGGACGATATTTTTGGGTCGACATTCTCACCTAGAGCAATAAACGCATATCTGTGATGTTAGGAGGAGGTACGGAAAGGAGCGACTGATGGAGGGACCCAACAGGAGGAGGAGGAGGAGGATACAGGGAAATTTTCAGACGAAAAATTTCTAAGTGTTCCCTCCGTTAACCAAGGGCTCGCTCTCTCTCCATACGCATGGTGGTGAACATCATCATCATTAGTGGACCTCTCTGAGGTGAGGTGGTACATTTTTGCTCCCTCACCGAGCGCGCATACATAACCACAACACACAGTCCTCACTGTCTCTCTCATCATCATCATCATCATCAGTTTCGAGTACCAGTCTGTCGTTGAAAATAGCTCTAGTGTGTTTTATATCTATTTATGTAGGATATTGCCATCGATTGGCGTGACAAATCCCCTAACATTTTTCGGGTTAAACCTTAGCGGATCGCACCTAACCTAACCTAAACGAGAGAGCGGCGGCGGCCGATCCCCTCCCTCCCCGCGCGCACACACCGAGCCAGCCAACCACCTCCTCCTCACTCTCGCTTTCGATGAAGCGCGGCCGACCCACCTCCCTCACCCACGGTGGTGGTGGTGAAAATCAGTGGCCCATTTTCGATCGACCCACATTGCATCCGTGGAGTTTGACATCACTCACTAGATTGGCGGTTGTTTTAGTAACGTATTCGTACGCGAGCGAGAGAGCGGGAGGTGGCGGGGGCGGAGGAGGAGGTCGGCCACCCCCCCCCCCCCCCAACCACATCCCGCGCGGTCTCGCATTCCATACCACACACACCCAGCCAGCCACCTCCTCCTCACTCTCAATGCCGGCGTAGGGGGTCCACTAAAGTTAAGTTAATTGTACATTTACTTACGTACAATGCCATTGACATGTACGTTTACTTACGGTGGCGAAATACACATGTCGATGGCATATAAATAAAAAGTAAGTAAATGTACGGGCGCATACCACACATACACCGAGCCAACCAGCCAGCATGCCACCTCCTCACTCTCGCTTTCGATGACGCGCGGCCGACCCACCTCCCTCCCTTCCTTACGTTGGTGGTGGTGGTGGCGGTGGTGGTGGTGAACATCAGTGAACCATTGTCGATCGAACTACATTGCATCCGTGGAATCTGACATCACTCACTAGATTGGCGGTTGTTTTAATAACATTGTCGTACGCGAGCGAGGTAGCAGGCCGGTGGCGGCGGTGGAGGAGGAGGAGGAGTGCGGCTAACAATCCCCCCTCCCCCTGATACCCACCGCCAGCGCGCTCTCACATTCCGTACCACACACACCCAGCCAGCCTCCTCCTCCTCCTCGCTCTCACTTTCAATGCCGGCGTAAAAGGTCGAGTTACGGTGACGAAATACACAACTCATCTTAATCCGATGTCTACTATGCAGGGGCTTTTGCCATCGATTGGCGTGACAAATCCCCTAACCTTTTTCCGGGTTAAACCTTAGTGGATCGCAGTGAGGAGACTGCTCTGCCACTGGGTGCCGACCCAGGCTGGTACGCAAGTCGTATGCAAACGGTTCGGTACAGCACATCAGGTTTTGGTTGATCCGTATTTGGGATGGGATAAAGTAGCAACTGTAGCTCTCAACTCTACCCAATTTCCTCCCTTTGCTGCTGCTGCGGCATTGGTGTAGAACACTAAGACCTACGATTCGCACGCGCACGGTCAAGCGACATGATGCATATACTTGGCGAGGCAGAAGCTTAGGTCTAATCATCACAGTCTAATCATCATAACAATTGGCTGGAGCGGGTGCCACCACAACATCCCGCACCTTTTTAAAAGGAGAAAATCCCATCTTGTGGAATTCTCAGGAAATGTGCTGCATTGAAGGCGACGAGGGAAGGCAGGCAGCACTCACAATAGGAGAAAGCCATAAACGGGGAGGCGTCGTCTCCCCCGTGCCGCAGCGGGGACCATGACGGTTCCATATGGATAAGAATGTCTTCGAAAAGACAGACCAAGGATATCATTAGACTGGGTCTAATGGAATTGAAGAAGGATACTACTAATGCAACTGCCGCTGATGTTCGTGATGCGGCGGCGGCATTGGGGTCGAACACTAATATTACGATTCGCACATGCATGGCCGAGCGACAAGATGCATGTACTTGCCGAGGCAGTAACTTAGATGACAATACAGGGAGACCTAACAAACCAACAACAAAAAGGAGAACCAAGCGCCTGCGACCAAGGAACTCCACAGGCATTCGTACAAGTATAAGACTTATGGTTTTCGTGCCTAACCTAACCCAACCGCCCCAGGCGCATACCACGCAAACTTTTTCTGTGATTATCATGTCAAGCCTAACGTAACCTACCCTGTCGATGGCATATAAATAAAACGTAAATAAATGTACAAGTCGATGACATATAAACAAAACGTAATGTTCGAGTCGCTGGCAAATAAATAAAACGTAACTGTGTAAGTCGATTGCATATAATAAAACGTAATTATATATACAAGTCGATGGCATATATATACAAAAGATAAGTAATTGTAAAAGTCGATATATGCAGAGTAACGTATCCCAGCTTCTTACACCTAAAAAATCCAACATGTATTTGTAGAAAATGGTAAAATTTTTAAGGGGTAACAAAGACCAATTTTTACCATTTTCTGCGATTATCATTTCAAGCTTAACGTAACCTAAAATGTGGTTGGCATATAAATAAAATGTAAGTAAATATACGAGTCGCTGGCATAAAAATGAAGCGTAGGTAAATATATAATCTAATGGCATATAAATAAAACGTAAATAAATGTACAAGTCGATATATATAGAGTAACGTATTCCAACTTCTTAAACCCCCCAAAAATTCATAACGTGTTTGTTGAAAATGGTAAACTTTTTTTGGCGTAACAATGACTAATTTTTACCATTTTCTGTGATTATCATTTCAAGATTAACGTAACATAACCCGTCAATGGCACGTAAATTAAACGTAAGTAAATGTACATTTTCTTACGTTTTATTTATATGCCAGCGACTCGTACAAGTCGATGGCTTATAAATAGAAAGTAAGTTAATATACAATTCGATGGCATATAAATAAACCGTAAGTACATGTACAAGTTGATGGCATATAAATATAACGTAAGTAAATGTAGAAGATGATAGTTTATGAATAAATAGTAAGTAAATGTACATGTCGATGGCATATCAATAAAAGGTAAGTAAATTACAAGTCGATATATATAGAGAGTAACGTATCCCAACTTCTTAAACCCTAAAAAATTCATAAGTGTTTGTTACCCCTAACAAGTTCCCCATTTTCTGCAATGACTAATTTTTACCATTTTCTGTGATTATCATTTCAAGCGTAACGTAACCTAACCTGTCGATGGCATATAAATAAAATGTAAGTAAAATTACAATTCGATGTCATATGAATAAAACGTAAGTAAATGTAGAGTCGCTGGAATATAAATGAAACGTTCGTCAATATACAAGTCGATGGCATACAAATAAAACGAAAGTAAATGTACAAGGCAATATATGTTGAGTAACGTATCCCAACTTCTTAAACCCTAAAGAATTCCTAACATTTGTTTCTTACCCCTAAAAATTTTACCATTTTCTACGATGACTAATTTTTACCATTTTCTGTGATTATCATTTCAAGCCTAACGTAACCTAACCTGTCGATGGCATATAAATCAAACGTAAGTAAATGTACGAGTTTTCTGTGATTATTATTTCAAGCCTAACGTAACCTAACATTTCGATGGCATATAAATAAAACGTAAGTAAAATTACAATTCGATGTCATATAAATAAATCGTAAGTAAATGTACAGGTCGATGGCTTATAAATAGACTAAGTAAATGTACATGTCGACGGTATATCAATAAAAGGTAAGCGAATGTAAAAGTCGATATAGAGTAACGTATCCAAAATTCTTATAAACTAAAAAATTCCTGACGTGTTTGTTAACCCGTAAAAGTTTACCATTTTCTACAATGAATAACTTACCATTTTCTGTGATTATCATTTCAAGTCTAACGTCACCTAGACTATCGATCGCATGTGAATAAAATGTAAGTAAATGAACGAGTCGCTGGTATAAAAATAAAACGTAAGTGAATGTATAAATCGATGGCATATAAATAAAACTTATGGAAATTTACAAGTCGATGACTTATAAAAACGAAAGTGAATGTACAAGTCTATATATATAGGGTAGCGTATCCCAACTTCTTAAACCTTAAAAAATCCATAACATGTGTTTCTTACCTCTTAAAAGGTTACCATTTTCTACAATGACTAATTTTTACCATTTTCTGTGTTTATCATTTCAAGCCTAACGTAACCTAACTTGTCAATAGCATGTAAATAAAATGTAAGTAAATGTGCAAGTCGATGTCATATAGATAAAACGTAAGTAAATATACAAATCTATGGTATACAACGCAAACGTAAGTAAATGTACGAGATTTCTGTGATTATTATCCGAAAACTAACGTAACCTAACCTTTCGATAGCATATAAATAAAACGAAATTAAGATTATAATTCGATGTCAATATAGATAAAACGTAACCTAACCTGACCTGACTAAACCTAACCCAACACAACGTAACCTAACTTAACCAAACCTAACCTAACTTAACCAAACCTAACCTAACAACCAAACCAAACCTAACCTAACCCTAACCTAACCTAACCTCTCAGGTTAGCGCGTACAGAGTGTCGGAGCGCAAAAATGCCACCAGAATCGCTCCGTAAATTTGCGCTCCTTACCTCTCGGCTTACGCGCACAGTGTGTCGGAGGGCAAAAATGGCCTCGGATACGCTCCGTCACTTTCCGCGCCTTACCTCTCAGGTTAGCACGCACAGTGTCGGAGCGCAAAAATGCCACCAGAAGGGCTCCGTAAATATCCGCTCCTTACCTCTCAGGTTAGCGCGCACAGATTGTCGGAGGGCAAAAATGGCCTCGGATACGCTCCGTCACTTTCCGCTCCTTACCTCTCAGGTTAGCGCGCA